>NC_031474.1:3888664-3895159 GCF_000006565.2 Toxoplasma gondii ME49 | reverse complement strand
AAACCCTCGGCAGAACTCACTAAGAACATCTTGCAGGTTTACAGCCAGAGCCTGCGCCGATTCTGGCCCACCATGACCGTCGAATACTGCTTGAATACGGACGTTCGGTTGCCCAGGCACAGCGGCCGTAACCACACACGCCTGGAAACAACACGGAAATAACTGGATGACTAATGTCGCATATGCATAAATAGCCGTATTTGGGATGCGCAGTTCACTTGCCAGACAAACACTCAGTTGCGTGTCTGAATCTGTGCAAAGCTATGCCGACAGCTGCCTTAATCACAGGAGAGACCCCAGACCCGCACGTACGTCACATCACCTGACCTATGAAAGGCAATCCACAGCGAAGCGGCGTCAGTGCCCTACGCGGGACTAGATCAGTTCTTACTATGTTCATTCATACACACACTACTTGTGGGGCATGTGAGACCTTTCGGTATGACCAACTCACATCTTCAAAATATCGTCGTCTTCCCCTCATCATGGCTGTTCCTATTTTCAGGTGCCATTCCTTCGTTTTCATGACCATGGTGTCACTCTCATCGCCGGAGAGTAGAAAAGTGTCATGTCCTAAATGAGGAGTTGGCTGAACACAGAACAGCGACTACCGACACATTGCTGAGTTGCGGAAGTAGTTGAATCATGAGCCATCTTGTCACGCTGCGGAAGCAATGCCATATACTACCAAACGCCGCGAGTGGGAGCTCAAGGCTACGTTGGTCATATGTGTCCACCGCTACGCGTAACCCGGAGAAACATGATAAAAGTCAGATCCTCCGTAGTACGAGAACACCATCGTGCAACAGTGCAGCCACGATGCCTCGTCAAAAACGAAATGTAGATCCCATGAAATTCCTAGTTTGTATTCTTTCCTTTTTCCTCATGAAGGTTGCACTACATGATGTCGATCGTTTTGCGTTTGGTACATCATTTATGCCCAACATTTCGGATCTTACTTTCTGCCGGCGCTGACAGAGACACCACAACACCACCAGAGCCAACAGCCATCACCGCGAGTTGTTCAGGATTAAGCTGACGGTTTTGTTCGACCACCCGACGCTTGCGTCAAAGACGTACAACGTTGTGGCTCGAGCAGACAAAACGCATCCAGTTCTTTGCCGTAGTCAACAGTGGTCTTCCACCGAACAGAAAACCCCAGATTCGGCGACAATTCACCCGCACCGGTGCCTCCCTCTCAATAGGATGCCCACCCCTGCGACACCCCTCCTGTTTCTTTAGGCCCGAATTGGTGTACCTCAGCCGCCTCCTGCTCAGTGGGCACCACCAAAGTGGCATGGGGATTCCAAACCACCCCTCTATTCATTCCTGTTTTGTGGAATCCCAGCGATACCCTTGGACGCGACGTATCTTGCCCCTCCTCTTAACCATAGGCCGGGGTCATCGCACAGCTCTACGAATTAAGTAACGATTTTCGTCTAACGGCATGCAGATTTGGTCAACTGCTTGTAGAACTGTCGACGATGAAAAACGAAGTGTGACATGAGCACGCAATCAACAAAACTACACGAGTAGAGACCGGCCTCTGATTAGAGCCAACGAATAGCAGAGGAACACAACACCTTGAACAAGCATTAACCCTTGTGAAGAAAACAAGTCTCCTCAAGAGGTTGTCGCTTGTCTACATCTAGTGGTACGCATTGTTTAGATCGTCACTGTTGATAGAAGAATGATCTGACGTCAATGAGCATTCCAGCGCACTGAACGGTAAACTCATGTATCATGCACCTCATGTATCGGATGGATCCGAAGGGATAGTCAATATATTGGGCGGTCTTCGGTGGTCGATCTGTAATTTCAGCCACGGGTTGTATATCTATTCTTCATTCGCTAGTGTGAGCACACCTCATGAAGACTGTTGGTCTAGAAGCGGATTCACCGGCATACTTCTCAGTAATGACAAATATGACTGCTAGTTCCAGAGGTACAAAGATCTTTAATTCGATAGGTGCCTTTATCGCTAGCCATGATGCAAACGAACAGCAGAAAATTCAGTGCCGCATATCTGATCGCGGCAGGCGAACCTACCTTAAAGACAGCATGGGTTTTGGTTGGAAAAGAAAACAGTGACAGCAGAAGCGTCACAACTATTGCAAATACGTCTCTCATTGTTGAAAGACAATTTCTCAGGCAGGAGTCCAGATCGATGGCAGCCACGGAACAGGAGATGCTGAACTACTGCGCTTCCAGACACGATTGGGAAACCAACTTGGTAGGCCGTTTTTGTGCATGTTTGTAAACCAATCTGTTCTACTGTTTCTTTGTAGGCATGGAGATGAAGAACAGCACATAATGTCTGAACAACTGACCGCCCTCCTCCACTGGCTTAAGTGATACAAACCCCTCCCTCTAACATCATGGTTTGATGAAGCGGTGTTCCGTGGCTAGCTCCCGCACCCACAATGCCAGATGCTTTCATAGAGAAAGACGGGCAGTTGTCCGCGGGAGTCTCGCGTCGTTGATTACTTCGTCGTCACCCCGTGGTAACGAATAACTCATGATACATGGATTTATCGCTAGCAATTATAAATGCCAAGACAAACCAGCTCGTCTCCCGCTTGTGACGCAGCTGCACGTGGCGCCCGCAGAGGCGAAAACGACGAAATGAGCAGCCAGCACATGATCTTGCTCTGCTAAAAACTACCCATGTTTTTTATTGCAGACAAATGTCCAAGAACACTGTGTTCTGTGACCGCAAACGGCCAAGCCGGTTTCGTCGAAGAACGAATAAAGCCATCAATTGTCTGCAGGCTGTTGAGTGGCGACACGGGTTATCTGCGAAACGGACTGTGCGGAGCCGTTTTCGCCGTTCTTTTCAAGTTGCATTCGGGGTTGAGTTTTCGATATCATTGGAGTGATGTTGATTTCGTGGCGGCAAACAATGACACGAGGTATGCTCCTTCTACGTACAGAAATGTGTCGGTATATCAATTGTGTAGCGTTGAAAAAGTAACTGAGACTTTCTGTTTCCTTTTTCGCTTGCTGATTTCTGGAGTGACTGCCACAAAGTGAAGGCCGTGTACGATCCACCAGCTAATTTCGAAAATTGCTGCCACTGAGTCGTATGGCATCCGCAGGACGCGGCGTTTCTTCTTGCAGAAATGACTCAAGTGCGGACCATCCCAGTCGCTGACAGAAAGGTAAAAACGGAGACCGATCTCAATTATCGCCGAGACATCGAAAGGGAGTGTCGCCCTCGATCAGTCTCGTGTTTTGGGGGCGAACTGCGCGCCAGCCTCCAGAGGTCGACAGTTTACAAAATCGTCGCTCACTGGACGGTAGAAGCGGAAGGATGTTCTGAAAGTAAAAACCGTTCACTCTGTGCTTCCTTCACTATCGCGCAGTGGGGAACTACCAGAGTCAAAAGGCCGAAACACGTGGGATTACCGAGAGACCACTGGCTACAGAGGACTGGTGAAGGGGAGCGACCCCACACTGAGAAACCAAGTGACTGTGGTAGCCTGCGAATGCAGGAGCGACCTATGGAGCAAAGGCTGCACACGGGGCTTGAGCATTTCCTATGCTCCTTAGCGTCACAGCTATGTACTTATATCTTCCCCACATCCCGCTCTCGAGAATACAAAGATGTGTGACCACATTAACACCATTCCATGCGCATACGTTTGCGTAAGTATGCGTGTGCGGATACCTGCGGTTGAGATAGGAGAGGTTGGACAGGGACATCGCCAAAGGGGGGTAGAGTGATGAAATTGTTAGAACGACTAACAGCTGGAGCCAGTTCAGAGATAACGATTTTCCATCCTGCTTATCTCTACAGCTCGTCCTGGGGACAGATTGCCCCAGATATTATTATTCAGGTATCCTCGGCTAACACAGACTACCGCGAGAAAGGGAAACGAGTGGTTTGGCGCCGTGAGACAAACGAGATACAGCCTCCTTAATCCGGTGATGTGGTCGAGAGCGCTACGCTATGAGGAGGCGAGTTCATGTTGCAAGGTTCGTTCAACTTCAGTGAATACGGCATCTCACCCAAAAATCCCTTACGTGGACTAACATCCCAGAAAATGAAGCGAAATTTGATTCAAATGCAACTTTCAAACCACAAAACGTATTTTAAAGAAACGCCCTTTACTCTTTCCGACAACACCACAAGTGTCTTTCACAAGTGATGTAACAGTTACCCACTCCACTGATGGCTTGCACACATCTCATGCATTACCTACTCACGAGAGAGGAATGCATTTATTTGCTGGTTTTGTTATCAGCATCTCTCTCTTCGGATTGAATGGAGAAGCAACACACCATTAGCAGACGGGTGTGGACCTGCGAGCACCTGCTACTGCGGCAACCGCAGCTGCTTTGCCTGACTTGCGAAACACGGAAACAGCATCGAGTGCAATGTACAGAATGTGCAAAATATCTGAAGGCTGAGTTGAGCTTATGTTTTCAGTTAGGAAAGGGCGTTCGCCGCAACAGCTGACACGTTCAGGCTGCCTAGAACATGGGTAAGGAGAAGCCGTTTCTACCTTGCAGCTTGAACGACCAGTTCTCCTCCCGCAACAGCCTTTCTCGACCTGGGGACGCACAGATAAGCATAATGGATCAAATAAAACGTACAGGTCGATCCCCTGTACCCTAAATCACGCTGGAAACGCTGTGCAGGTGTTACAGACACGACAACGCTAATCACTACGTAGCCCAGAGCTTGTTCCGCCTGAAGTACACAGCCGTCACTCACTGAAACTCTTTGCCAGTCCCCCGAAAATTCGGAGCTTGGCTGAGGTTTGACGACGAAACTTTCGAAATTTCGTCGCCAGGACGGTTATGTTGTCAGACGAGCCTCCTCCGTAAGCCTGCTGGAGTAGACACACTGCCACGTCGCTGATCTTAGGCACCGACGAAATGCATTGTTTCGCCATGCCGAAATTCGTCCTCCAGTCTTCTCCATCTACGTGGAGACCTGTTGCATGACATATAAATCATGCCACACCTCACCAATCTGCAAACGCTTGGGTGACGGTTGCGTCAGCCTCGGTCCTGAAGATGGACTGACTCCAGGGTGACCAGACGTTGCCAGCTCACTGGCGGATATCTTGTAAAGAAGCTTCGCATTAGAAAAACAAGACACTGTATGCTCGTGAAGACATACGGACGCGTGTTGTCGTGGATCCGCTGACAGACAGCAAAACTCAGCGTCGTGCCCTCACCATCGGAGTAGAGAAGGAGAACGTCGTTCCAGGTCGCGTAGAAACGTCTTATATCGGGCTTCGCAGTGATCGGAGATGGAGTACGCACTTCTTTTGCCACCTGCGGTCGACAGAAACCAAACCAGCAAAAACGCAGAAAAAAGGTGGCGACAGTGCGATACCGATTTGTAGCGGTACTCCGTGGAAAATACCCTCTTGGACTCGGAAATTCTACCGAGCGAATACTTTACGATGTGCAGTTTAACTCTGTACGTGGTGTTAAGTATTCTAATACATAGGGGACTACTAATCTCTGCGCCGGAACCGTAGACGGGTTCGTCTTCCACCCCGCTGTGAGACCGCGTGCTGACAAAGGCTTCGGTCTGAAGCAGCCGTCAGTGGAGCTGTCTGCGGGAAGGATGGCGCGTTCATCCTCAGATGACCCTCCGGATCCCTCAAGTTTTTCTTTCGGTGATGATAGCACTGACGTTCCTTGCGAACCTAAACAACTTACAAAATCGCCAAACGAACGACTCATTGCGAGCCCTCTAATCCGCGCGCAACCGTCCGAATAAACGACTTGATCGCCAGTCTCCTCAATGCGCCTCCACTCCCCTGGATCATCTGGCACGTGATCTCTCGTCAGAGCAGCGTAGGACTCGCCTGTAACCAACATCGCCCGGGAGTCACCTGCCACAGGCGCGCAGACAGAGAAAACACAAAACCGCCAAGGGGATGACAGCAAGACGAGACATCCCCCACGTCGCATCTGGAGCTGCAGCAACTTCTGAGATTCCTGGCAAGCACTCTGTTAGCTACTCTGGGACTCGATGCCATACCAACGTTGACGACGTGAAGTTTGAAGGGGCGCTCTCTGTTGCCAATCTCTATTTTTTCGCGAGGCGCAGATTCGGTAAAGCGACTGTTCAGTTCTTGAATGGTATCGAAATGCCCGTCCATCGATGGAACGATCTCCCGGCCTTGGACAATCACCTCCTCCTTGTGGTCGAGGTGTTCGACAATGACAATGACAGCTGCGGATCGAGGGAATATACACACCAAAATGTATACGGGAAGGATTACTCAACAACGCATCGGGGGCACCAGGCTCCAAAGGAGATCTGACAACCATCGTCAAAGTTCAGATGGAACAAACATAGAACCTGGACGCAAACTGGAAGACAAACAGCACCCCGTGTTGATCTCGCTGAGACGGGTTCCAGTCAGCCTCCACCGAATCCCTCTCTAATGCCCTTGTTCGTACACACAGCGCCATGCAGGCGTGATGCTGTTCCTGGAGCGAGTTGTGTTTCTTGCTCCTAAACAC